>NC_069500.1:149700652-149708152 GCF_027579735.1 Bombina bombina | reverse complement strand
CTATCTCTATCTCTATCTCTATCTCTATCTCTATCTCTATCTCTATCTCTATCTCTATCTCTATCTCTATCTCTATCTCTATCTCTATCTCTATCTCTATCTCTATCTCTATCTCTATCTCTATCTCTATCTCTATCTCTATCTCTATCTCTATCTCTATCTCTATCTCTATCTCTATCTCTATCTCTATCTCTATCTCTATCTCTATCTCTATCTCTATCTCTATCTCTATCTCTATCTCTATCTCTATCTCTATCTCTATCTCTATCTCTATCTCTATCTCTATCTCTATCTCTATCTCTATCTCTATCTCTATCTCTATCTCTATCTCTATCTCTATCTCTATCTCTATCTCTATCTCTATCTCTATCTCTATCTCTATCTCTATCTCTATCTCTATCTCTATCTCTATCTCTATCTCTATCTCTATCTCTATCTCTATCTCTATCTCTATCTCTATCTCTATCTCTATCTCTATCTCTATCTCTATCTCTATCTCTATCTCTATCTCTATCTCTATCTCTATCTCTATCTCTATCTCTATCTCTATCTCTATCTCTATCTCTATCTCTATCTCTATCTCTATCTCTATCTCTATCTCTATCTCTATCTCTATCTCTATCTCTATCTCTATCTCTATCTCTATCTCTATCTCTATCTCTATCTCTATCTCTATCTCTATCTCTATCTCTATCTCTATCTCTATCTCTATCTCTATCTCTATCTCTATCTCTATCTCTATCTCTATCTCTATCTCTATCTCTATCTCTATCTCTATCTCTACTCTATCTCTATCTCTATCTCTATCTCTATCTCTATCTCTATCTCTATCTCTATCTCTATCTCTATCTCTATCTCTATCTCTATCTCTATCTCTATCTCTATCTCTATCTCTATCTCTATCTCTATCTCTATCTCTATCTCTATCTCTATCTCTATCTCTATCTCTATCTCTATCTCTATCTCTATCTCTATCTCTATCTCTATCTCTATCTCTATCTCTATCTCTATCTCTATCTCTATCTCTATCTCTATCTCTATCTCTATCTCTATCTCTATCTCTATCTCTATCTCTATCTCTATCTCTATCTCTATCTCTATCTCTATCTCTATCTCTATCTCTATCTCTATCTCTATCTCTATCTCTATCTCTATCTCTATCTCTATCTCTATCTCTATCTCTATCTCTATCTCTATCTCTATCTCTATCTCTATCTCTATCTCTATCTCTATCTCTATCTCTATCTCTATCTCTATCTCTATCTCTATCTCTATCTCTATCTCTATCTCTATCTCTATCTCTATCTCTATCTCTATCTCTATCTCTATCTCTATCTCTATCTCTATCTCTATCTCTATCTCTATCTCTATCTCTATCTCTATCTCTATCTCTATCTCTATCTCTATCTCTATCTCTATCTCTATCTCTATCTCTATCTCTATCTCTATCTCTATCTCTATCTCTATCTCTATCTCTATCTCTATCTCTATCTCTATCTCTATCTCTATCTCTATCTCTATCTCTATCTCTATCTCTATCTCTATCTCTATCTCTATCTCTATCTCTATCTCTATCTCTATCTCTATCTCTATCTCTATCTCTATCTCTATCTCTATCTCTATCTCTATCTCTATCTCTATCTCTATCTCTATCTCTATCTCTATCTCTATCTCTATCTCTATCTCTATCTCTATCTCTATCTCTATCTCTATCTCTATCTCTATCTCTATCTCTATCTCTATCTCTATCTCTATCTCTATCTCTATCTCTATCTCTATCTCTATCTCTATCTCTATCTCTATCTCTATCTCTATCTCTATCTCTATCTCTATCTCTATCTCTATCTCTATCTCTATCTCTATCTCTATCTCTATCTCTATCTCTATCTCTATCTCTATCTCTATCTCTATCTCTATCTCTATCTCTATCTCTATCTCTATCTCTATCTCTATCTCTATCTCTATCTCTATCTCTATCTCTATCTCTATCTCTATCTCTATCTCTATCTCTATCTCTATCTCTATCTCTATCTCTATCTCTATCTCTATCTCTATCTCTATCTCTATCTCTATCTCTATCTCTATCTCTATCTCTATCTCTATCTCTATCTCTATCTCTATCTCTATCTCTATCTCTATCTCTATCTCTATCTCTATCTCTATCTCTATCTCTATCTCTATCTCTATCTCTATCTCTATCTCTATCTCTATCTCTATCTCTATCTCTATCTCTATCTCTATCTCTATCTCTATCTCTATCTCTATCTCTATCTCTATCTCTATCTCTATCTCTATCTCTATCTCTATCTCTATCTCTATCTCTATCTCTATCTCTATCTCTATCTCTATCTCTATCTCTATCTCTATCTCTATCTCTATCTCTATCTCTATCTCTATCATCATCTCTATCTCTATCATCATCTCTATCTCTATCATCATCTCTATCTCTATCATCATCTCTATCATCATCTCTATCTCTATCATCATCTCTATCATCATCTCTATCTCTATCATCATCTCTATCATCATCTCTATCTCTATCATCATCTCTATCATCATCTCTATCTCTATCATCATCTCTATCATCATCTCTATCTCTATCATCATCTCTATCATTATCTCTATCTCTATCATCATCTCTATCTCTATCATCATCTCTATCATCATCTCTATCTCTATCATCATCTCTATCATCATCTCTATCTCTATCATCATCTCTATCATCATCTCTATCTCTATCATCATCTCTATCATCATCTCTATCTCTATCATCATCTCTATCATCATCTCTATCTCTATCATCATCTCTATCATCATCTCTATCTCTATCATCATCTCTATCATCATCTCTATCTCTATCATCATCTCTATCATCATCTCTATCTCTATCATCATCTCTATCATCATCTCTATCTCTATCATCATCTCTATCATCATCTCTATCTCTTGTAATTAGCAAGAGTCCATGAGCTAGTGACGTATGGGATATACATTCCTACCAGGAGGGGCAAAGTTTCCCAAACCTTAAAATGCCTATAAATACACCCCTCACCACACCCACAATTCAGTTTTACAAACTTTGCCTCCGATGGAGGTGGTGAAGTAAGTTTGTGCTAGATTCTACGTTGATATGCGCTCCGCAGCAAGTTGGAGCCCGGTTTTCCTCTCAGCGTGCAGTGAATGTCAGAGGGATGTGAGGAGAGTATTGCCTATTTGAATGCAGTGATCTCCTTCTACGGGGTCTATTTCATAGGTTCTCTGTTATCGGTCGTAGAGATTCATCTCTTACCTCCCTTTTCAGATCGACGATATACTCTTATATATACCATTACCTCTGCTGATTCTCGTTTCAGTACTGGTTTGGCTTTCTACAAACATGTAGATGAGTGTCCTGGTGTAAGTAAGTCTTATTTTCTGTGACACTCTAAGCTATGGTTGGGCACTTTGTTTATAAAGTTCTAAATATATGTATTCAAACATTTATTTGCCTTGACTCAGAATGTTCAACATTCCTTATTTTTCAGACAGTCAGTTTCATATTTGGGATAAATGCATTTGTTTCAATCATTTTTTCTTACCTTAAAAAATTTGACTTTTTCCCTGTGGGCTGTTAGGCTCGCGGGGGCAGAAAATGCTTCTTTTTATTGCGTCATTCTTGGCGCGGACTTTTTTGGCGCAAAATTTTTTTTTATGTTTCCGGCGTCATACGTGTCGCCGGAAGTTGCGTCAAAAATGTCGGCGTTCCGGATGTGGCGTCATTTTTGGCGCCAAAAGCATTTAGGCGCCAAATAATGTGGGCGTCTTTTTTGGCGCTAAAAAATATGGGCGTCATTTTTGTCTCCACATTATTTAAGTCTCATTATTTATTGCTTCTGGTTGCTAGAAGCTTGTTCACTGGCATTTTTTTCCCATTCCTGAAACTGTCATTTAAGGAATTTGATCAATTTTGCTTTATATGTTGTTTTTTTTTTTCTTTTACATATTGCAAGATGTTCCACGTTGCAACTGAGTCAGAAGATACTTCAGGAAAATCACTGCACAGTGCTGGAGCTACCAAGCTAAGTGTATCTGCTATAAACTTTTGGTATCTGTTTCTCCAGCTGTTGTTTGTATTGCATGTCATGTCAAACTTATTAATGCAGATAAAATTTCCTTTAGTACTGTTACATTACCTGTTGCTGTTCCGTCAACATCTAATTTTCAGAGTGTTCCTGATAACATAAGAGATTTTATTTTTTAAAATCCATTAAGAAGGCTATGTCTGTTATTTCTCCTTCTAGTATACATAAAAGTCTTTTAAAACTTCTCTTTTTTCAGATGAATTTTTAAATGAACATCATCATACTGATAATGGTTCTTCTGGTTCAGAGGTTTCTGTCTCAGAGGTTGATGCTGATAAATTTTTGTATTTGTTCAAGATGGAATTTATTCGTTCTTTACTTAAAGAAGTGTTATTTGCATTAGAAATAGAGGATTCTGGTCCTCTTGATACTAAATGTAAACGTTTAAATAAGGTTTTTTTTAAATCTCCTGTAGTTATTCCAGAAGTGTTTTATCTCCCTGATGCTATTTCTGAAGTAATTTCCAGGGAATGGAATAATTTGGGTAATTTATTTACTCCTCCTAGACGTTTAAGCAAATTATATCCTGTGCCATCTGACAGATTAGAGTTTTTTGGAACAAAAATCCCTAAGGTTATGGGGCTGTCTCTACTCCTGCTAATGTACTACTATTCCTACGGCAGATAGTACTTCATTTAAGGATCCTTTAGATAGGAAAATTCAATCCTTTCTAAGAAAAGCTTACTTATGTTCAGGTAATCTTCTTAGACCTGCTATATTTTTAGCGGATGTTGCTGCAGCTTCAACTTTTTGGTTAGAAGCTTTAGCGCAACAAGTAACAGATCATAATTTTATAGCATTATTATTATTCTATAACATGCTAATAATTTTATTGGTGATACCATCTTTTGATATCATTAGAGTTGATGTCAGGTATATGTCTCTAGCTATTTTAGCTAGAAAAGCTTTATGGATTAAACTTGGAATGCTGATATGTCTTCTAAGTCAACCTTGCTTTCCCTTTCTTTCCAGGGTAAATAATAATTTTCGTTCCTTTCCTCACAACAAGGAACAAAAGCCTGATCCTTCATCCCCAGGAGCGGTATCAGTTTGGAAACTATTTCCAGTTTGGAATATATCCGAGCCTTATAGAAACCTATAGCCAGCTCCTAAGTACCTATGAAGGTGCGGCCCTTATTCCAGCTCAGCTGGTATGGGGCAGATTACGTTTTCTTCAAAGAAATTTGGATCAATTCCGTTCTTAATCTCTGGTTTCAGAAACATTGTTTCAGAAAGGTACAGAATTGGCTTCAAGTTAAGGCCTCCTGCTAAGAGATTTTTTTTCTTTCCCGTGTCCCAGTTAACACAGCAAAGGCTCAGCATTTCTGAAATGTGTTTCAGATCTAGAGTTGGCTTGAGTATTTATGCCAGTTCCAGTTCTGGAACAGGGGCTGGGGTTTTATTTTATCTCTTCATTGTACCAAAGAAGGTCAGTTCCTTCAGACCAGTTCCGGATCTATCATTATTGAATCGTTATGTTAGGATACCAACATTCAACATGGTTACTGTAGGACTATCCTGCCTTTTGTTTAGCAAGGGCATTATATGTCTACAATAGATTTACAGGATGTGTATCTGCATATTCCGATTCATCCAGATCATTTTTAGTGTCTGAGATTCTCTTTTTAGACAAGCATTACCAGTTTTGTGGCTCTACCGTTTGGCCTAGCCTCAGTTCCAAGAATTTTTTTCAAAGGTTCTCGGTGCCCTTTTTTCTGTAATCAGAGAACAGGGTTTTGGTATTTCCTTATTTGGACGATATCTTGGTACTTGCTCAGTCTTCTCATTTTCGAAGAATCTCATACGAATCGACTTGTGTTGTTTCTTCAAGTTCATGGTTGGAGGATCAATTTACCAATCAGTTCATTGATTCCTCAGACAAGGGTAACCTTTTTAGGTTTCTAGATAGATTCAGTGTCTATGACTCTGTCCTTGTCAGACAAGAGAAGTTTAACATTGATATTAGCTTGTCACAATCATTCCCTTTGGTAGCCTTATGCATGGAAATGTTGGGTCTTAGGACTGCCGCATCAGATGCGATCTCCTTTGCTCGTTTTCACATGCGACCTCTTCAGCTCTGTATGCTGAACCAATGGTGCAGGGATTACTCAAAGATATCTGAATTAATATCTTTAAACCGATTTTACGACACTCTCTGACATGGAGGACAGATCACCATCGTTTAGTTCAGGGGGCTTCTTTGTTCTTCCGACCTGGACTATAATCTCAACAGATGCAAGTCTTACAGGTTGGGGAGCTGTGTGGGGGTATCTGACGGCACAAGGGGTTTGGGAATCTCAGGAGGTGAGATTTCCGATCAATATTTTGGAACTCCGTGCAATTTTCAGAGCTCTTCAGTCTTGGCCTCTTCTGAAGAGAGAGTTGTTCATTTGTTTTCAGATAGACAATGTCACAACTGTGGCATACATCAATCATCAAGGAGGGACTCACAGTCCTCTGGCTATGAAAGAAGTATCTCGAATTTTGGTTTGGGCGGAATCCAGCTCCTGTCTAATCTCTGCGGTTCATATCCCAGGTATGGACAATTGGAAAGCGGATTATCTCAGTCGCCAAACGTTGCATCCGGGCGAATGGTCTCTTCACCCAGAGGTATTTCTTCAGATTGTTCAAATGTGGGAACTTCCAGAAATAGATCTGATGGCTTCTCATCTAAACAAGAAACTTCCCAGGTATCTGTCCAGATCCCGGGATCCTCAGGCGGAGGCAGTGGATGCATTATCACTTCCTTGGAAGTATCATCCTGCCTATATCTTTCCGCCTCTAGTTCTTCTTCCAAGAGTAATCTCCAAGATTCTGAAGGAATGCTCGTTTGTTCTGCTGGTAGCTCCAGCATTGCCTCACAGGTTTTGGTATGCGGATCTTGTCCGGATGGCCTCTTGCCAACCGCGGACTCTTCCGTTAAGACCAGACCTTCTGTCTCAAGGTCCTTTTTTCCATCAGGATCTGAAATCCTTATATTTAAAGGTATGGAGATTGAACGCTTGATTCTTGGTCAAAGAGGTTTCTCTGACTGTGATTAATACTATGTTACAGGCTCGTAAATCTGTATCCAGAGAGATATATTATAGAGTCTGGAAGACTTATATTTCTTGGTGTCTTTCTCATCATTTTTCTTGGCATTCTTTTAGAATACCGAGAATATTACAGTTTCTTCAGGATGGTTTAGATAAGGGTTTGTCCGCAAGTTCCTTGAAAGGTCAAATCTCTGCTCTTTCTGTTCTTTTTCACAGAAAGATTGCTATTCTTCCTGATATTCATTGTTTTGTACAAGCTTTGGTTCGTATAAAGCCTGTCATTAAGTCAATTTCTCCTCCTTGGAGTTTCAATTTGGTTCTGGGGGCTCTTCAAGCTCCTCCAT
>NC_069500.1:149673152-149695652 GCF_027579735.1 Bombina bombina | reverse complement strand
AACAGCATTACACTACTGGCAACTAGATGAACACATCTAGTTAGCCAATCACAAGAGATAAATGTGTTCAGGCACCAATCAGTAACTAGCTCCCACTAGTGTAGGATATGTGCGTATTCTCTTTTTTTTTTTTCAACAAGTGAATTTAAGCAAATTTTTTAAAACAAATGAATTTAAGTGTCTCAAAATTAGTCTATCTGAATCATGCAAGTTTAATTTTGACTTTCCTATCGCTTTAACTTTGTATCCAATTTGCTGATCTATGGTGTGTAGGAAATGACTTATACCTTAAGCTAATATATGGTTTATTTTCCTTTCTTTTGCCTTCTCTTAAAGGGATAGTGTACCTTAAGATTTGTTTTCCCTTTGTTTCCAATGACTTGTTATACTAGTTGCAGAGTATAAAATGTAAAACAAATTGTTCCTTTAGCTGTTCTTTCTCTTTGAAACCATAAAATGGGCTGAACTTGTTGGTAGATCAGACCTCCTTATCTTTTCACTTTTACACCAAAGCCCGATATTCACAGAAAACAACATATTTTAGTACACATGACTCCCACCCCAACTGGGAGTATAATGCTGGTGGCTCTTGTTTTCTAAAGTCAATACTTTAGACAGTAAAGTCTAATTTTAAACGTTCATGATTCAGATAGGGCATGTCATTTTAAACAACTTTCCAATTTACTTTTATCATCAAATTGACTTTGTACTCTTGGTATTCTTTGTTGAAAGCTAAACCTAGGTAGGCTCATATGCTAATTTGTAAGCCCTTGAAGGCTGCCTCTTATCTCAGTGCATTTTGACAGTTTTCCCAGCTAGATGGCGTTGGTTCATGTGTGACATATTGATAACGTGCTCACTCCTGTTGAGTAATTTGAGTCAGCAGTGTTTAGCTAAAATGCAAGTCTGTCAAAAGAACCGAGATAAGGGGGGAAGTCTGCAGAGGCTTAGGTACAAGATAAAGTGTATTAATATGGGTAATAAAGGGATTATCTATCTTTTTAAACAATACAAAATTTTGTGTTGACTGTCCCTTTTTAAATATTGACATTGTGAGCATGGGTAGCAGATTCGACAGGCAAAATCATCAATTTCAATTGAAAAAAAAATTAAAGGGTATTAGTAAAGATTTAATACACTACAGCAGGTAAAATGGATCATTGGGAACACATTTTGATAAAAAAAAATGTTAAAGCACACTATCCCATTTAGTGTAGTAGCTTTGCTTTGTTTGACTGTGTAAAATATCGCATTCCAACTTGGTTTTGATTTAATTTTTTTTCTTCTTCTTCTTACAGGCATTGCACGAACTCTTCAAGTGTCAGTATAACATTAAAGAAGCAATGGAAAGATACTGTTGCAGTCGAAAGATAACACATGGTAATGAACTGAACAGTATTTACCGCTAGCATCATGTGTTTAATCTAGTTTCCTTGATGTGCAATGATTATAATCTATTTTATTTTAGATGAAATAACGCCGTGGACAGAGGAGGAATGTAGAAATTTTGAGCACGCCCTTATATTACATGGAAAGGATTTTCATCTGATACAGAAAAATAAGGTAATAAATAATGTTACTTATCTGTGGGTTGTTCGGGACCAGTTACAAATATCCAGTGATAACCATGGTCCTCATATTTTATGCTTTATTCGCATTGGGCTGTCACTATAATTGTGAAATTTTATTTGCCCCCGTATTGTTTAGATCATATTTACTGAATAAAACTGTATGAGCTTGATATACTGCCCTATGACCAATGTGAAATATATGGGGCAAATAGCATCCTCCATTATGAATAAATGTATGCGCAATTTCCTTTGATGCACAGAGCTTATAATTTTTTATTAACGCACATTTTATCCTTTGAGAATTTGCTCTTTGTAGAGCATTTTTGGAGGTACTAACTTTGCCTAAACTACCTCTTCCTATATAGTTGATTTACATATAGAATATAGTATCTGATTTTAAGATCACCATGATATGGGATTGTGCCTAGCCTTATATAGTATACATAATTAGTGTTTTATCTCTAATATAGCTTCTGTTGACGGCTATATCCTGATATTTATTAAGGAGGCAACATTCAAGATTCAGAAGTTTTTCTAATAGTTTGCATTTTATTTAAGCACCATTTAATCTATCTTCTAATATTTTTTCTGTTTTCTTTAAAAAAAAAAATTCCTGGATACTTTGTTTTATTATACACATATCTTGGGTTTAAAAATGGCCCTTTATCTGCTTTCTCGTGATGTTCCCCTAAAAACCTTTGTAGGCTGGTCCACTCTTTAGCTTTAGAGAATATTCTTCTGTGGAGAAGAGAGATGTATATATTCTCTTTCTCTCCTCAAAGGTTTTAGGGAAATGTTGTATTAAAGGGACACTGAACCCAATTTTTTCTTTCTTTCATGATTCAGAGCATGAGATTTTGAGAAACTTTCTAATTTACTCATATTTTTTCTTCTTTTCCTATCTTTATTTTAAAAGCAGGAATGTAAATCTTAGCGGCCAGACCATTTTAGGTTCAGCACCATGGATAGCGCTTGCTTATTGGAGGCTTACATTTACCCACCAATAAGCAAGAATAACCCAGTTTCTCAACCAAAAATGGGCCGGCTCCTATGCATCACATTCCTGCTTTTTAAATAAAGAACATAAAAGAACGAAGGAAAATTAATAGGAGTAAATTGTAAAGTTGCTTACAATTGCATGCTCTATCTGAATCGTGAGAACAAATTTGAGTTTAGTATCCCTTTAAAGGGACACTCAGGCTAAATTAAATTTTCATGATTCAGATACAGCATGTAATTTTAAACAACTTTCCAATTTACTTCCATTAAAAAAAAATGTGCACAGTATTTTATATTTACAATTTTTGAGTCACCCGATCCTACTGAGCATGTGCAAGAATTCAGACTATACAAATATGCATTTGTGATTGGCTGATTGCTATCACATGGTACAAGGGGAGTGGAAATATACATAACTGCAATTTGTTATAAAAAAAAATCTACACATTTGAAGTGCTATTGCATTGTCTTATTGCTATTGCATTGTCTTATCTTGCATTTGTTGATTATGCAAATCTAATGTGTTGACTGGTCCTTTAAATGCAGATCTCAATTACAGCAATGTGTAATTCTCATTTTGCACACATGAAATGACGAGAGAAACTATGTTTTGACCTGATTTCTCTTACTTGGTGTATCCAGTCCACGGATTCATCCTTGTGGGATATTCTCATTCCCTACAGGAAGTGGCAAAGAGAGCACACAGCAGAGCTGTCCATATAGCTCCCCCTCAGGCTCTGCCCCCCCCAGTCATTTTCTTTGCCGCTCTAACAAGTAGCATCTCCACGGGAGGGTAAAGTGAATGTGGTGTTAGAATTTTTACAAAGGTGCTAGGGTCCCTCCTAGCGGTACTAAGACCGCGGGGCATTGCAGTAGCACCTTACCTAGACGACATCTTGATACAGGCGTCGTCTTTTCACAGAGTCAAGGACATTGTGCTGGCCTTTCTAAGGTCTCACGGGTGGAAGGTGAACGTCGAAAAAAGTTCTCTGTCCCCGCTCACAAGGGTTCCCTTCCTGGGAACATTAATAGACTCTGTAGAAATGAAGATATTTCTGACGGAGGTCAGGAAGTTGAAGCTTTTAACTACTTGCCGAGTTCTTCATTCCATTCCTCGGCCTTCTGTAGCTCAGTGCATGGAGGTAATCGGATTAATGGTCGCGGCAATGGACGTGGTCCCTTTTGCCCGAATTCATCTCAGACCACTGCAACTGTGCATGCTCAAACAGTGGAATGGGGATTATGCAGATTTGTCTCCTCAAATACAACTGGACCAGAAAACCAGGGATTCTCTTCTCTGGTGGTTGTCTCAGGATCACCTGTCTCAGGGAATGTGCTTCCGCAGACCGGAGTGGATCATTGTCACGACCGATGCCAGTCTGTTAGGCTGGGGTGCGGTCTGGGACTCCCTGAAAACTCAGGGCCTATGGTCTTGGGAAGAATCTCTTCTCCCGATAAACATTTTAGAACTGAGAGCGATATTCAACACACTCCAGGCATGGCCTCAACTAGCGGAGGCCAAGTTCATCAGATTTCAGTCGGACAACATCACGACTGTAGCGTACATCAATCATCAGGGAGGAACAAAGAGTTCCCTAGCGATGAAGGAAGTAACCAAGATCATCAAATGGGAGGAGGATGATCCTGCCATCTTTCAGCAATTCACATCCCAGGAGTAGACAACTGGGAGGCGGATTTTCTGAGTCGTCAGACTTTTCACCCGGGGGAGTGGGAACTCCACCCGGAGGTTTTTGCTCAGCTGACCCAGCTATGGGGCATTCCGGTATTGGATCTGATGGCGTCCCGTCAGAACACCAAACTTCCTCTTTACGGATCCAGGTCCAGGGACCCCAAGGCGGCATTGATAGATGCTCTAGTAGCGCCTTGGTCCTTCAGTCTAGCTTATGTCTTTCCACCGTTTCCCCTTCTCCCTCAGCTGGTAGCCAGAATCAAACAGGAGAAGGCTTCGGTAATTTTGATAGCGCCTGCGTGGCCACGCAGGACTTGGTATGCAGACCTAGTGGACATGTCATCTGTTCCACCATGGAAGCTGCCATTGAGGCAGGATCTTCTAATACAGGGTCCATTCAAGCATCCAAATCTAGTTTCTCTGCAACTGACTGCTTGGAGATTGAACGCTTAATTCTAGCTAAGCGTGGGTTCTCTGAATCAGTTATTAATACTTTGATCCAGGCCAGAAAGCCTGTTACCAGGAAAATTTACCATAAGATATGGTGGAAATATCTTTGTTGGTGTGAATCCAAGGGTTACTCGTGGAGTAAAGTTAGGATTCCCAGGATTTTGTCTTTTCTCCAAGAAGGATTGGAGAAAGGATTGTCGGCTAGTTCCTTAAAGGGACAGATATCTGCTCTATCCTGTTACACAAGCGGCTGGCAGCAGTACCAGACGTTCAGGCGTTTTGCACAGGCTTTAGTTAGAATCAAGCCTGTCTATAAACCTGTGGCTCCTCCATGGAGTCTTAATTTAGTTATTTCAGTTCTTCAAGGGGTTCCGTTTGAACCTTTACATTCCATAGATTTTAAGTTATTATCTTGGAAGGTTTTGTTTTTGGTAGCTATCTCTTCTGCTCGGAGAGTTTCAGAATTGTCTGCTTTGCAGTGTGATTCACCCTATCTGGTGTTCCATGCAGATAAGCTTGTTTTGCGTACCAAACCTGGTTTTCTTCCGAAAGTTGTTTCTAATAAGAATATTAACCAGGAAATCATTGTTCCTTTTCTGTGTCCTAATCCAGTTTCTAAGAAGGAACGACTATTACACAATCTTGATGTGGTTCGGGCTTTAAAATTCTATTTAAAAGCAACTAAAGATTTGAGACAAACATCATCCTTGTTTGTCTATTCTGGTAAGAGGAGAGGTCAGAAAGCGACTGCTACCTCTCTTTCCTTCTGGCTGAAAAGCATCATCCGATTGGCTTATGAGACTGCTGGACAGCAGCCTCCTGAACGAATTATAGCTCATTCCACCCGAGCTGTGGCTTCCACATGGGCCTTCAAGAATGAGGCTTCTGTTGAACAGATTTGTAAGGCAGCGACTTGGTCTTCACTGCATACTTTTGCCAAATTTTACAAATTCGATACTTTTGCTTCTTCGGAGGCTATTTTTGGGAGAGAGGTTTTGCAAGCAGTGGTGCCTTCCGTTTAGGTTACCTGACTTGTGCCCTCCCTTCATCCGTGTCCTAAAGCTTTGGTATTGGTATCCCACAAGTAAGGATGAATCTGTGGACTGGATACACCAAGTAAGAGAAAACAGAATTTATGCTTACCTGATAAATTACTTTCTCTTACGGTGTATCCAGTCCACGGCCCGCCCTGGCAATTAAGTCAGGTTCAAATTTATCTTTGTAAAACTACAGTCACCACTGCACCCTATGGTTTCTCCTTTTTCTCCTAACCGTCGGTCGAATGACGGGGGGTGGAGCCTGAGGGGGAGCTATATGGACAGCTCCGCTGTGTGCTCTCTTTGCCACTTCCTGTAGGGAATGAGAATATCCCACAAGTAAGGATGAATCCGTGGACTGGATACACCGTAAGAGAGTAATTTATCAGGTAAGCATAAATTCTGTTTTTTATTTAATGCTATATTGTTTAGTAATGGGATTACTCATTAGTTGTACACTATGTGGATGCACCTTGTTACATGTGTAACCAGGTGCTTTGTGCTGTGCAGGTGAGGTCGCGGACAGTTGCTGAATGTGTAGCTTTTTACTACATGTGGAAGAAATCTGAGCGATATGATTATTTTGCCAAACAAACAAGATTTGGAAAGAAAAGATATAACCATCACCCAGGAGTAACGTAAGTACAGCTTGTGATTTTTATGTTTACTCTGTAGGCCAGTGCTGTCTATTTTGTGTTTTTTAGATGTGTATACAGATTTAGTAGTTGATTAATTCAAGTGGTTAACTTACTCTAAAGGAGAGAAATGCTTTTGTACAGGCAAAGAAGCCTACTGATTTAGTTTTACAGTATTCAATAGGGATCCAGCGTTGTTAATGTAATTTGTTTGATACATTTGTTAGCTGTTGGGATCCAGCGTAGTTAATGTAATTCGTTTGATACATTTGTCAGCTAATAAGCTTTATATTTTTGTATCTCTTTTGATGTGTTTAATTACAGTGGCATAGCTGTTGCTGAATATTTATTTTCCATCTTAATGGGAGGAGAGTCCACGGCTTCATTCATTACTTGGGGGAATTAAGAACCTGGCCTCCAGGAGGAGGCAAAGACATCCCAGCCAAAGGCTAAAATACCTAATCCCCCCCCCCCCCCCCCCCTTGGCATAGAAGTGTCAGAAGATTCAGAGTAGTCTCTTATGGAGGGTAGTACTCTCCGAAATGGGACTGGAGTTTTAAGTAGTCCTGTCAGCCTCTCAGTGAGAGCATGGGTGAAAGAGTCTGGAGATGCAGGGAGAGTCTTTCTGCGAAACCATTGCAACTCGTCAATCATCGTTGACGAGTTTCGCTGCCTGCTTTCTACACTCAAGTCCATGTCAGGAGCAATGCTACTACCCTGTCGCACTTGAAAGGCCGTGGTCCTGTTCCACTGCATAGATTCTGGTTAGATTGTTTCATTTATACACATATATTGCAAGAAGACAGAGTCACAGTGTGTCCTTTTTATCTGTATAGAATCAAGGGTTTATATCCCTGGAACGGGGGTTATATGTACAGGGGGGGATTTATGCATATTTGTGTTTTGATGCTGCGGCATGTGAGATGAGGCTCTAGCAATGTGCAAACAGCAGGTTTTCTTGAGAGAGATCGGCGCAGACTCTTTTTGGCGCGTTTTTCTCTCTAGTGCTGGGGCGGTCCTGCATGGCACTCCATGTGAACGGGTGTGGCCTCCTTTTAACTTTCTCTTTCTTGATCGGCGGTTGCAGGAGACAAAAGATTTCTCTGTTGTCCGGGTCATAGGAGGTGGCGAGTGCCCCGGCCATTGGGATATAAAGGTGCCATTTAATTCTATCTAGTCCGTAATAAAGGCGCGAGCTATGGGGGGGACTCTGTTAGAGGGTACTTTCTCTTTAACCAAATCTAATACCTGTGTTTATTGTGAGGAGGTTCCGGTAGATCGACATGCTTTCATAAAATTGCATTATCTAAAAAGCATAAGATATATTTAGTACAATTTGGCAGCCAGATTTTGCAGATCAGTGGCAAACGGCTGTCTCTACGGCCTTCAATGCCTTACCACGTCCTGCTAAGCGAAAGGTAAAACATAACTATCCGTCCCAGGGGCCATCTACTCTGTTGGTTGTTTGACAGATTACCTGCTGGTGAAGACGACTCTGACTCCTCAGAGGACGCTCTTTCTGGGTCAGAATCGGCGACATCTAGACCTCGGACTGCAGAGGAGCCTGACTTTTTAAGTTTAAAATGGAGCATTTGCACTTCTTGCTGAAAGAGGTGCTTGCTACATTGAAGGTTCCAGAACCAAAACTTCCGGAGGAACCTTCGATCCCTAAGCTAGATGGGGTCTATGAGGACAGGATGGTGCCTCAGTTCTTCCTGGTTCCTGTTAAGATGGCTAATATTAAGAACAAATGGGAGAAACTTGGTTCGTCCTTTTCTCCCTCTACTTTTAGAAAACTGTTCCCTGTTCTGGACTCTCAGCTTGAGCAGTGGGGGGCCATTCTTAAGGTGGATGGAGGTATCTCCACCCTTGCTAAGCGTACAACTATCCCACTTGAGGATAGTTAATCATTCAAAAAGAGCCCATGGATAAAAAATTTGAATTCATGTTGAGAAAAACGTTTTAACTCACAGGGTTTGGTGTGACGCTCTGTCAGCTATGGTCGAGGTGGAGACTCACTTCAAGGAGATACAGGAAAGAATTAAAGGGCCACTGAACCCACATTTTTTTTTCTTGCGTGATTCAGAGCATGACATTTTAAGCAACTTTTTAATTTACTCCTATTATCAAATTTTCTTCATTCTCTTGGTATCTTTATTTGAAATGCAAGAATATGTTTAGATGCCGGACCATTTTTGGTGAACAACCTATGTTGTCCTTGCTGATTGGTGGATAAATTCATCCACCAATAAAGTGCTGTCCAGAGTCCTTAACCAAAAAAAAGCTTAGATGACTTTTTTTTTTCAAATAAAGATAACAAGAGAACGAAGAAAAATTTATAATAGGAGTAAATTAGAAAGTTGCTTAAAATTGCATGCTTTATCTGAATCACAAAAGTAAAAAAATTGGGTTCGGTGTCCCTTTTGAGTGGCTAATTTGTTTATCTGTGATGCAAATATGCATATTATTCGCCTGAATGCCAAGACATCAAGTTTCTGTTCTAGCCCGTAGGGCTTTGTGGTTAAAGTCGTGGTCTGCTGACATGACTTACAAGTCTAGATTACTATCGCTCCCGTTCTTTTTGGTCCAGGCCTGGACTCTATTATATCCACGGTCATGGGAGGTAAGGGTGCTTTCCTACCGCAGGGTAAGAATAAGCCTAAGAGGTCGACTTTTCATCCCATCGCCAGCAACCTGCCGCGAAACCCGAGCAGTCCAAGGGATCTTGGAAACCTGCTCAATCTTGGAACAAAGCCAAGCAGAGCAAGAAGCCTGCTGAGACAAAATCTTCATGAAGGGGTGGCCACCGATCCTTCTCTAGATCACGTAGGGGGCAGACTATCGCTTTTCATGGTGGCTTGGATGAGAGATGTTCAGGATCCTTGGGTTCTGGAGGTCATCGCCCAGGGATACAGGATAGGTTTCAAGACTCATCTGCCCAGGGGCAGATTCCTTCAAACCTATATTCAAGTCCCGAGAAGAGAGTACCTTCACGTGCCAATCCACAAGGATCACTTCAGATTCTTAAGATTTGTGTTTCTGACCAACACTTCCAGTTCGTGGCCCTACTGTTCAGTCTGGCGACTGCTGAGTCTTTCCGAAGTTTCTGGGAGCGCTTCTCGCAGTAGCGAGAGCCAGAGGTATTGCAGTGGCACCTTATCTGGACGACATCCTGGTCCAGGCTTTGTCATGCAGTCTAGCAGAGGCCCAATCGAGGACTCTTCTTCTGCGATCCCATGAATGGAAGATAAACGAGGGAAAGAGTTCCCTGCAACAGAGTGGAATTTCTGGGCACGATTGTAGATTCCATAGCCATAAAGATATTCCTTACAAATCAGAGACATTGCAAGATTGCATCCAGCTGTCTTGCCCTTCAGACCTCCTTAAGGCCATCGGTGGCCCGGTGTATGGAGGTGATTGGGCTCATGGTATCCAGCATAGATGTCATTCCATACGCCAGGTTCCATCTCAGATCCCTTCATTTGTGCATGTTGAGACAATGGAACGGCAATCACTCAGATCTCCCTGGACAACCGAACAAGGGAATCCCTCTTTTGGTGGATCTGCCCTGGCCAACTGTCCCAAGGGACATCCTTCTTAAGACCGTCCTGGGAGTTTGACCACAGACGCAAGTCTGTCAGGATGGGGAGCTGTTTGGGGTGCCAGGAAGGCACCCGCATCTATCATAAGGTGTGGAGGATCTACTTGTCCTGGTGTGAGGAACGTGGATATCCCTGGCATAAGGTTAGGGTATCCAGGATCCTGTCCTTCCTCCAGGATGGGTTGGAGAAGGGACTTTACGCCAGTTTCTTTAAAAGGACAGATTTCGGCTTTTTCGGTTCTGTTACACAAGAAGCTTGCGGAGCTTCCTGATGATCACTCCTTCGTTCATGCTCTGTCTAGGATCAGGCCTGTCTTTAGCTATCCACCTCCCCCTTGGAGCTTAAACTTGGTTCTTAGGATTTTGCAGAAGGCTCCGTTTTGAGATTATGCATTCGCTTGACATAAAAACTCTTTCTTGGAGGGTTCTATTGCTATTGCATTGGCACAGTCTGAGTTGCTGGCCTTGCAATGTAAGCCTCCTTATCTGGTTTTTCACGCCGATAAGGCTGTTCTTCACACTGGGTTGGGATTTCTTCTCAAGGTTGTGTCAAATCGTAACCTCAATCATGAGATAGTGGTTCCTTCCTTGTGTCCTAACCCTTCTTCAAAGGAAAGGTTGCTTCATAATTTGGATGTGGTTTGAGCCTTGAAGTTCTATCTTCAGGCCACGAAAGAATTCAGACAGACTTCGTCTTTATTTGTTGTGTATTCAGGGGACAGAAGGCCTCTTCTACTTCCCTTTGGTTGAGGAGCTTAATTCTCTTGGCCTATGAGACAGCTGGACATATGCCTCCTCAGATGATTACGACTCACTCAACTAGGGCTGTGGCCTATTCATGGGCCTTTTAAGAATGAGGCCTCTATGGAGCAGATTTGTAAGGCGGCTACTTGGTCCTCCTTACATACTTTTACAAAGTTTTACAAATTTGATGTTTCTTCTACTAGATACGAGTCCACTGATTCATCCTTACCTGTGGGATATTATCCTCCTGCTAACAGGAAGTGGCAAAGAGCACCACAGCAGAGCTGTCTATATAGTTCCTCCCTTGACTCCACCCCCAGTCATTCTCTTTGCCTATACTAAGTAATACGAAGAGGTAAAGTGAAAGAAGTGATACTTTTGCTTCTTCTGATGCTATTTTTGGGAGAAAAGTGCTTCAAGCAGTGGTGCATTCCGTTTAGGTATCGGTCTTGTCCCTCCCGTTCATCCGTGTCCTGTTGCTTTGGTATTGTATCCCACAAGTAAGGATGAATCCGTGGACTCGTCGTATCTAGTAGAAGAAAAGGAAATTTATGCTTACCTGATAAATTGATTTCTTCTACGATACAAGTCCACAGCCCTTCCTGTCTTTTTAGACTATATTTTTGTTTTCAAACTTCAGTCACCTCTGCACCTTTTTTAGTTTCTCCTTTTTCTTCCTATACCTTCTGTCGAATGACTGGGGGGTGGAGTCAAGGGAGGAGCTATATAGACAGCTCTGCTGTGGTGCTCTTTGCCACTTCCTGTTAGCAGGAGGATAATATCCCACAAGTAAGGATGAATCCGTGGACTTGTCGTTTCGTAGAAGAAATCAATTTATCAGGTAAGCATAAATTTCCTTTTTGCAGGCTGTGGTGCCCTCAGATTAGGGTCCGCCTCCTTTGCCCTCCCGTTTTTTTTTTTTTCATTCAGTGTCCTCTAGAGCTTGGGTATTTCCCATACGTAATGAATGAATGAAGCCGTGGACTCTCTTCCCATTAAGATAGAAAACATAAATTATGCTTACCTGATAATTTAATTTCCATCCGTGGGAGGAGAGTCCACGGCTCCCGCCGTTTCTCCGTTGTGCGGACCTAAATTTATTTTTGTTCTTCTAGCACCATTTATAGCCTGATATTTCTCCTACTGTTCCTTGTTCCCTTGGCAGAATGACTGGGGGGAGTGAGGGAGGTATTTGACTGGGGTGTCTTTGCCGCCTCCTGGTGTCCAGGCTCTTAATTCCCACAAGCAATGAATGAAACCGTAGACCTATCCTCCCACAGATGGAAATGAAATAATCAGGTTAGCATGATTTTGTTTTTGCGATCTAAGACTAATATCCAGATAATGTAGCCTTATAGTGATCTGCATACTAATTTTGATAATACAGTAGTCTGTTATTTATTGGGGTAACTAGCCTCTCTACAATGTAGTTTCTGCCTTGGTAATCCTTCACATTTATCTTGAGACATAAATGAGAAATCACTATTGTACTTCTACCCTGGAATTATATTTTCACTATTGCGACATTTTTAGAGACAAAAAAAGTAAGTGACTGCTTAAAGGAACAATGTTCTGTGGCATTCTGCTTAGAGTTCATTGTATTCAAAAGTGCAACAGGCACACAGACTTTTTCCCATCCCCCCCCCCCCCCCCCCCCCACCGGGGTTGCTTTATACGCATTCTGCCTCTTGTTTACATGGCTTTCTTTCATGTAGGTGGCAAGAGTCCATGAGCTAGTGACATAAGGGATATACATTCCTACTAGGAGGGGACAAAGTTTCCCAAACCTCAAAATGCCTATAAATACACCTCCCACCACACTCATACCTTTAGTTTTACAAACTTTGCCTCCTATGGAGGTGGTGAAGCAAGTTGTGCTTGATTTCTTCTGTTATATGCGTTTCTAAGCATTCTGAAGCCCAATTTCTCTGAGTACAGTGTTTGTCAGAGGGATGTGAAGGGAGTATTGCCTGTTTTTATGGTTTCACCCATGGGAAATCTATTCAAAGTCTCTCTGTAAGCGGTCGCAGGGATTCATCCCCTGCCTCACTTTTCAAATCGACGTTATACTCTTTTATACCATTACCTCTGCTGATATTTTTCAGTACTGGTTTGGCTGTCTGCTATATGTGGATGGTTGTCTTCTGGTAAGTATGTATAATATTTTTTTATTTTTTTTTAAGACACTCAGCTATGTTTGGCTCTTTATATATTATATTGTAAAGTTTTTTTTTAAATGTGTGTTTGCAAAAAAGCGAAGTCTATCTGTTTCAGTATGGAAATTGTTTGGGAAGATTATTTTTCTTACCTGGGGTTCCAGTTTTAATTTGGCTTTGTTTTCCAAATTTTCACGGGCAAACTAGGATTGCGAGGACGCAAAATGAAGTTTTTATTGCGTCTTTCTTGCCCCGAAACAAATTTTGGCACGATGTTGCATCTGTGAAGTCTAGTCATTTCCTGCGTCTTTGTTGACGTTACTTCTTTTGGCGCAAATTCACACTTGTTATGACACGAGTTGCATAATTTCCTGGTGTTGGCTTTTGCACAAAAAATAATAAAAATATTCACTTTTGCGTCATTCTTGGCGCAAAATTTTTTTTTTGTATTTTACCCCTCTTTCTTTAATGCTTCTGGTTCTCTTTATATCTTAAAAAGCTAAGATACATTAATTTTTTTGCATATACTTTAGCATAAGCATTTTTCTCATTCCTTAAACTGCTATATGAGGAAATTGGTTAATTTTGTTTTAAATATTTTTTTTTTTTGCAAGATGTCTGTCTGATCCTGCCTCTGATGTTGCTGTAGAAACTATGCTGCCTTAACACAGTTCTACCAAATCTAACTGTTTGTTGTAAATTAGTTGATTTTTCTTTAGCTCAATTATGTGGCATCTGTCATGACAAGCTGTTAAATGCTGATAATGTTTCTATCAGTACAAATACATCGTCTGTTGTTCCTTCAACATCTAATGTACCTGATATTCCTGCAGATGTAAATAAGTATATTGCTGCAGCTATAGAAAAGGCTATGTCTGCTATTCCGCCTTCAAATAAACGTAAAAGGTCTTTCTTTCATGTAATTAACAAGAGTCCATGAGCTAGTGACGTATGGGATATACATTCCTACCAGGAAGGGCAAAGTTTCCCAAACCTTAAAATGCCTATAAATACACCCCTCACCACACCCACAAATCAGTTTTACAAACTTTGCCTCCAAGGGAGGTGGTGAAGTAAGTTTGTGCTAGATTCTACGTTGATATGCGCTCCGCAGCAAGTTGGAGCCCGGTTTTCCTCTCAGCGTGCAGTGAATGTCAGAGGGATGTGAAGAGAGTATTGCCTATTGAATGCAGTGATCTCCTTCTACGGGGTCTATTTCATAAGGTTCTCTGTTATCGGTCGTAGAGATTCATCTCTTACCTCCCTTTTCAGATCGACGATATACTCTTATATTTACCATTTCCTCTACTGATTCTCGTTTCAGTACTGGTTTGGCTTTCTACAAACATGTAGATGAGTGTCCTGGGGTAAGTAAGTCTTATTTTCTGTGACACTCTAAGCTATGGTTGGGCACTTTATTTATAAAGTTCTAAATATATGTATTCAAACATTTATTTGCCTTGACTCAGAATGTTCAACTTTCCTTATTTCCAGACAGTCAGTTTCATATTTGGGATTATGCATTGAATTATCATATTTTTTCTTACCTCAAAAATTTGACTTTTTTCCCTGTGGGCTGTTAGGCTCGCGGGGGCTGAAAATGCTTCATTTTATTGCGTCATTCTTGGCGCGGACTTTTTTGGCGCAAAAATTCTTTTCCGTTTCCGGCGTCATACGTGTCGCCGGAAGTTGCGTCATTTTTTGACGTTATTTTGCGCCAAAAATGTCGGCGTTCCGGATGTTGCGTCATTTTTGGCGCCAAAAGCATTTAGGCGCCAAATAATGTGGGCATCTTATTTGGCGCTAAAAAATATGGGCGTCGCTTTTGTCTCCACATTATTTCAGTCTCATTTTTCATTTGCTTCTGGTTGCTAGAAGCTTGATGTTTGGCATTTTTTCCCATTCCTGAAACTGTCTTATAAGGAATTTGATCTATTTTGCTTTATATGTTGTTTTTTTTTTTTTTCTTACATATTGCAAGATGTCTCACGTTGCATCTGAGCCAGAAGATACTACAGGAAAACCACTGCCTGCTGGATCTACCAAAGCTAAGTGTATCTGCTGTAAACTTTTGGTAGCTATTCCTCCAGCTGTTGTTTGTAATAATTGTCATGACAAACTTGTTAAAGCAGATAATATTTCCTTTAGTGATGTACCATTGCCTGTTGCAGTTCCCTCAACATCTAAGGTGCAGAATGTTCCTGATAACATAAGAGATTTTGTTTCTGAATCCATAAAGAAGGCTTTGTCTGTTATTTCTCCTTCTAGTAAACGTAAAAAGTCTTTTAAATCTTCTCTCTCTACAGATGAATTTTTAAATGAACACCATCATTCTGATTCTTTGGACTCTTCTGGTTCAGAGGATTCTATCTCAGAGATTGATGCTGATAAATCTTCATATTTGTTTAAGATGGAATTTATTCGCTCTTTACTTAAAGAAGTACTAATTGCTTTGGAAATAGAGGATTCTAGTCCTCTTGATACTAATTCTATACGTTTGGATAAGGTTTTTAAAGCTCCTGCGGTTATTCCAGAAGTCTTTCCTGTTCCTAATGCTATTTCTGCTGTAATTTCCAAGGAATGGGATAAATTGGGTAATTCATTTACTCCTTCTAAACGTTTTAAGCAATTATATCCTGTTTCGCCTGACAGGTTAGAATTTTGGGACAAAATCCCTAAAGTTGATGGGGCTATTTCTACCCTTGCTAAACGTACTACCATTCCTACGTCAGATGGTACCTCGTTTAAGGATCCTTTAGATAGAAAAATTGAATCTTTTCTAAGAAAAGCTTATCTATGTTCAGGTAATCTTCTTAGACCTGCTATATCATTGGCTGATGTTGCTGCAGCTTCAACTTTTTGGTTGGAAACTCTAGCGCAACAAGTAACAAATCGTGATTCTCATGATATTATTATTCTTCTCCAGCATGCTAATAATTTCATCTGTGATGCCATTTTTGATATTATTAGAGTTGATGTTAGGTTTATGTCTCTGGCTATCTTAGCCAGAAGAGCTTTATGGCTTAAAACCTGGAATGCTGATATGGCTTCTAAATCAACTCTACTTTCCATTTCTTTCCAGGGAAACAAATTATTTGGTTCTCAGTTGGATTCTATTATTTCAACTGTTACTGGTGGGAAAGGAACTTTTTTACCACAGGATAAAAAGTCTAAAGGTAAAAACAGGGCTAACAATCGTTTTCGTTCCTTTCGTTTCAACAAAGAACAAAAGCCTGATCCTTCGTCCTCAGGAGCAGTATCAGTTTGGAAACCATCTCCAGTCTGGAATAAATCCAAGCCTGCTAGAAAGGCAAAGCCTGCTTCTAAGTTCACATGAAGGTACGGCCCTCATTCCAGTTCAGCTGGTAGGGGGCAGGTTACGTTTTTTCAAAGAAATTTGGATCAATTCTGTTCACAATCTTTGGATTCAGAACATTGTTTCAGAAGGGTACAGAATTGGTTTCAAGATGAGACCTCCTGCAAAGAGATTTTTTCTTTCCCATGTCCCAGTAAATCCAGTGAAAGCTCAAGCATTTCTGAATTGTGTTTCAGATCTAGAGTTGGCTGGAGTAATTATGCCAGTTCCAGTTCCGGAACAGGGGATGGGGTTTTATTCAAATCTCTTCATTGTACCAAAGAAGGAGAATTCCTTCAGACCAGTTCTGGATCTAAAATTATTGAATCGTTATGTAAGGATACCAACGTTCAAGATGGTAACTGTAAGGACTATATTGCCTTTTGTTCAGCAAGGGAATTATATGTCCACAATAGATTTACAGGATGCATATCTGCATATTCCGATTCATCCAGATCATTATCAGTTCCTGAGATTCTCTTTTCTAGACAAGCATTACCAATTTGTGGCTCTACCGTTTGGCCTTGCTACAGCTCCAAGAATTTTCACAAAGATTCTCGGTGCCCTTCTGTCTGTAATCAGAGAACAGGGTATTGTGGTATTTCCTTATTTGGACGATATCTTGGTACTTGCTCAGTCTTTACATTTAGCAGAGTCTCATACGAATCGACTTGTGTTGTTTCTTCAAGATCATGGTTGGAGGATCAATTTACCAAAAAGTTCTTTGATTCCTCAAACAAGGGTAACCTTTCTGGGTTTCCAGATAGATTCAGTGTCCATGACTCTGTCTTTAACAGACAAGAGACGTCTAAAATTGATTACAGCTTGTCGAAACCTTCAGTCTCAATCATTCCCTTCGGTAGCCTTATGCATGGAAATTCTAGGTCTTATGACTGCTGCATCGGACGCGATCCCCTTTGCTCGTTTTCACATGCGACCTCTTCAGCTCTGTATGCTGAACCAATGGTGCAGGGATTACACGAAGATATATCAATTAATATCTTTAAAACCGATTGTTCGACACTCTCTAACGTGGTGGACAGATCACCTTCGTTTAATTCAGGGGGCTTCTTTTGTTCTTCCGACCTGGACTGTAATTTCAACAGATGCAAGTCTCACAGGTTGGGGAGCTGTGTGGGGATCTCTGACGGCACAAGGAGTTTGGGAATCTCAGGAGGTGAGATTACCGATCAATATCTTGGAACTCCGTGCAGTTTTCAGAGCTCTTCAGTTTTGGCCTCTTCTGAAGAGAGAATCGTTCATTTGTTTTCAGACAGACAATGTCACAACTGTGGCATACATCAATCATCAAGGAGGGACTCACAGTCCTCTGGCTATGAAAGAAGTATCTCGAATTTTGGTTTGGGCGGAATCCAGCTCCTGTCTAATCTCTGCGGTTCATATCCCAGGTGTAGACAATTGGGAAGCGGATTATCTCAGTCGCCAAACGTTGCATCCGGGCGAATGGTCTCTTCACCCAGAGGTATTTCTTCAGATTGTTCAAATGTGGGGGCTCCCAGAGATAGATCTGATGGCCTCTCATCTAAACAAGAAACTTCCCAGGTATCTGTCCAGATCCCGGGATCCTCAGGCGGAGGCAGTGGATGCATTATCACTTCCTTGGAAGTATCATCCTGCCTATATCTTTCCGCCTCTAGTTCTTCTTCCAAGAGTAATCTCCAAGATTCTGAGGGAATGCTCGTTTGTTCTGCTAATAGCTCCGGCATGGCCTCACAGGTTTTGGTATGCGGATCTTGTCCGGATGGCATCTTGCCAACCATGGACTCTTCCGTTAAGACCAGACCTTCTGTCACAAGGTCCTTTTTTCCATCCGGATCTGAAATCCTTAAATTTAAAGGTATGGAGATTGAACGCTTGATTCTTGGTCAAAGAGGTTTCTCTGACTCCGTGATTAATACTATGTTACAGGCTCGTAAATCTGTATCTCGAGAGATATATTATAGAGTCTGGAAGACTTATATTTCTTGGTGTCTTTCTCATCATTTTTCTTGGCATTCTTTTAGAATACCGAGAATTTTACAGTTTCTTCAGGATGGTTTAGATAAGGGTTTGTCCGCAAGTTCTTTGAAAGGACAAATCTCCGCTCTTTCTGTTTTTCACAGAAAGATTGCTATTCTTCCTGATATTCATTGTTTTGTACAAGCTTTGGTTCGAATAAAACCTGTCATTAAGTCAATTTCTCCTCCTTGGAGTTTGAATTTGGTTCTGGGAGCTCTTCAAGCTCCTCCGTTTGAACCTATGCATTCATTGGACATTAAATTACTTTCTTGGAAAGTTTTGTTCCTTTTGGCCATCTCTTCTGCTAGAAGAGTTTCTGAATTATCTGCTCTTTCTTGTGAGTCTCCTTTTCTGATTTTTCATCAGGATAAGGCGGTGTTGCGAACTTCTTTTGAATTTTTACCTAAAGTTGTGAATTCCAACAACATTAGTAGAGAAATTGTGGTTCCTTCATTATGTCCTAATCCTAAGAATTCTAAGGAGAAATCGTTGCATTCTTTGGATGTTGTTAGAGCTTTGAAATATTATGTTGAAGCTACGAAATCTTTCCGTAAGACTTCTAGTCTATTTGTTATCTTTTCCGGTTCTAGGAAAGGCCAGAAAGCTTCTGCCATTTCTTTGGCATCTTGGTTGAAATCTTTAATTCATCTTGCCTATGTTGAGTCGGGTAAAATTCCGCCTCAGAGAATTACAGCTCATTCTACTAGGTCAGTATCTACTTCCTGGGCGTTTAGGAATGAAGCTTCGGTTGACCAGATCTGCAAAGCAGCAACTTGGTCCTCTTTGCATACTTTTACTAAATTCTACCATTTTGATGTATTTTCTTCTTCTGAAGCAGTTTTTGGTAGAAAAGTTCTTCAGGCAGCGGTTTCAGTTTGAATCTTCTGCTTATGTTTTTTGTTAAACTTTATTTTGGGTGTGGATTATTTTCAGCAGGAATTGGCTGTCTTTATTTTATCCCTCCCTCTCTAGTGACTCTTGTGTGGAAAGATCCACATCTTGGGTAGTCATTATCCCATACGTCACTAGCTCATGGACTCTTGTTAATTACATGAAAGAAAACATAATTTATGTAAGAACTTACCTGATAAATTCATTTCTTTCATATTAACAAGAGTCCATGAGGCCCACCCTTTTTTGTGGTGGTTATGATTTTTTTGTATAAAGCACAATTATTCCAATTCCTTATTTTATATGCTTCGCACTTTTTTTCTTATCACCCCACTTCTTGGCTATTCGTTAAACTGATTTGTGGGTGTGGTGAGGGGTGTATTTATAGGCATTTTAAGGTTTGGGAAACTTTGCCCTTCCTGGTAGGAATGTATATCCCATACGTCACTAGCTCATGGACTCTTGTTAATATGAAAGAAATGAATTTATCAGGTAAGTTCTTACATAAATTATGTTTTTAAAACTTCTTATAATTCTGATGAAATTTGTATTGACCGAAAACATACTGAAGTATCCACTGCTTATGAGGATCTCTGGTTCAGAGGATCCTGAATCAGACTCTGAAATTAATTAATCTTCCTATATGTTAAAGATTGATTATATTCGTTCTTTTTGAAGGAAGTTTAGGTTACTTTGGGTATTGAAGAGTCTAGTCCTCCTTGATAACAAAGCCAGTAAACTTTTTTTTAAATTCTGTTTTTAGTTCTCCAAAGGTTGCTCCCATATACGGCGCCGTCGGATAAACCAGCGATGTCCAGAAATCTGCGCAAGTACAAATTTCTGGCGTCGCCAGTGACTTGCGCCACGTTAGAAACTGCCGGCGCCTACAAAACCTGACTAAAGTCTAAATCACCCGCACTGTCTAACACGCCTCCCTAACATAGCCCGACACGTCTAACCCTCTATCCGCTATCCCCCCTCACTATCCTAACAATAAAATATGTATTAACCCCTAAACCTCCGCTACCTAATAAAGTTAACCCCTAAACCGCCGCCAGCTATATTAAATCTATAACCCCCTAAAGTGAGCCCCTAACACCGCCGCCATCTACCTTACCTACCCCCTAAAGTGAGCCCCTACCCCGCCGCTATCTATTTTAAAATGATTAACCCCTAATCTAATCCCCCTACCCCTCCGCCATCTATATTAAATTATTTAACCACTAAAATACTAAACTATCCCTACCACTAAACCCAAGTCTAACCGTACAAATAGCCCTGAAAAGGGCTTTTTGCGTGGCATTGCCCCAAAGTAACCGCTCTTTTGCCAGCCCTTAAAAGGGCTTTTTGCGGGACATACCCCAAAGAATTCAGCTCTTTTGCCAGAGGGCAGCTCGGCCTCTGATCGGAACAGCCAATAGAACGCAAGCTCAATCTGATTGGCTGATTGGTTCAGCCAATCGGATTGAACTTGAATCTGGCTGATTCAATCAGCCAATCAGATTTTTCTACCTTAATTCCGATTGGCTGATAGAATCCTATCAGCCAATCGGAATTCGACGGACGCCATCTTGGATGACGTCATTTAAAGGTACCTCATTCGTCGTTCAGTCGTCGGCCGGGATGGATGCTCCGCGTCTGTGGAGCGAAGAATGAAGATTGAAGATGCCGCTTGATGGAAGATGCTGCCCGATGGAAGAAGACTTTGCTGCCGCTTGGATAAAGACATCGCCGGGATGAAGACCTCTTCTTTGCCGCTTGGATAGACATTGCCTGGATCGGATGAGGAGTTCGGCCCGGCGTGGTGAAGATAGGGTAGGGAGATCTTCAGGGGGGTGGTGTTTTAAGGGGGGTTTGGGTTAGATTAGGGGTATGTGGGTGGTGGGTTGTAATGTTGGGGGGTGGTATTGTATTGTGCCCCGCTAATGGCCCTTTTAAGGGCTGGTAAGGTAAAAGAGCTTTGAACTTTTTTTAATTTAGAATAGGGTAGGGAATTTTTTTATTTTGGGGGGGCTTTATTATTTTATTAGGGGGCTTAGAATAGGTGTAATTAGCTTAAAAATCTTGTAATCTCTTTATTTTTTGTAATTTAGTGTTTGTTTTTGTAATTTAGTTTAGTTTATTTAATTGTATTTTTAGATAGATATTTGTAGTTTATTTAATTTATTGATAGTGTAGGTGTATTTGTAACTTAGGTTAGGATTTATTTTACAGGTAATTGGGTAATTATTTTAACTAGGTAGCTATTAAATAGTTCATAACTATTTAATAGCTATTATACCTAGTTAAAATAATTAACAATTTACCTGTAAAATAAGTATAAACCCTAACATAGCTACAATGTAATTATTAATTACATTGTAGCTATCTTAGAGTTTATTTTATAGGTAAGTATTTAGATTTAAATAGGAATATTTTAGTTTATAATATGAATTAGATTTATTTAATAAGAATTTAGTTAGGGGTGTTAGGGTTAGATAGAGTTAATATAGTTAATATAAATACTATAGTAACTATATTAACCCTAATATAATTAGGGTTAATATATATAATGTAATCACTATATTAACTATAATATACTTAGGGTTAATATAGATAATATAGCTGGCGGCGGGGTAGGTAGATTAAATTAGGGGTTAATAATTTTAATATAGATGGCGGCGGTGTAAGGGGCTTACATTAGGGGTTAATACTATTAATATAGGTGGCGGCGGTGTAGGGAGGGCAGGTTATAGGGCAAAATAGCTGTTTACTTTGGGGCAAAGTTCCGCAAAAGGCCGTTTTAAGGGCTGGTAATAGAGATAATTATTTTAGGGGGATTAGATTAGGGGTTATTATTAATATAGCTGGCGGCGGTATAGGGGGATTAGATTAGGGGTTAATATTTTTTATATAGTTGGCGGCGGTGTAAGGGGTCAGATTAGGGGATAGATCAGTTAGATGGTGGTGGTTTTAGGGGCTCACAGTAGGGGGTTAGTTTATGTAGATGGCGGTGGGGTCCGTGAGCAGCGGTTTAGGGGTTAAATACTTTATTAGGGAATGCGGCGAGGGATCGCGGTTGACAGGGAGATAGACATTGCGCATGCGTTAGGTGTTAGGTTTTATTTAGCAGCTAGTTTAGAGAGTTACGGGGCTCCAATACTCAGCGTAAGGCTTCTTACGTCTGCTTTTTGTGGCGAGGTGAAAATGGAGTAAGATTTCTCATGTGTGTGTGTGTAATAAATATATATGTATATATGTGTGTGTGTGTGTAATAAATATATATGTATATATGTGTGTGTGTAATAAATATATATGTATATATGTGTGTGTGTAATAAATATATATGTATATATGTATGTGTGTGTAATAA